>NC_053490.1:106955338-106960338 GCF_905171775.1 Rana temporaria | reverse complement strand
TTTTTTTTTTTTTTTTTTAAAGAGCCACCAAAAGTAATCCATTGCGACTAATGTGTGTGTGGACTGGACGTGCTGAGATTGGCTTCCAAATGTACATTTGCAGGTGGTGAGGACTTGGCACAGTAAGTTTGCATGTGGCTATTAACTTATTACAACAACATGTGTTTTTCTTGCATGCAGTATTGATTTGGCTGACGGTGGGCAGGGGGTCCCCAGCCATGATCTAATAAAATTGGATTTCCAAGTATGCACAAAATTCTGAAATTCTACAACTTGCATTCTTGGCCCCTTTTCTCTCAATTCTTCCCCCAAGCCCCCCCAAAAAATGTTTGTCTTGGTGATCTGCCATTGAAAATGAATCATAAAAACTGAAGTGCCTACAAATGTATTTTGAGGTGATGACATACAAGATCACAATAAATACAAGTGTCTTCTGGAGTGATAATCGTAAATTCAGGCTGCCTGCTTGTCTTCTAACTCTAGGAAGCTGCAAAGTTTAACATTAAACGGCAGGCGTGGGGAATCCTGGTCTACAGCTGGAGCCCCCAAAGGTTGTAAATATCAGATCTACAAGGCTAGACAAGAATAGCTAGCCATAAAACCGTGCAGGATACAAGTGCAGCTTTGCAGGAGATACATGAAGAGTAAAGCAAGAGGTCTCCCAAGGCTGCAAACATCTCCCTGTCTGCACTTCTCAAGTCCTATAAGAAGGATATACATTTCAAGGTGAAATATCGAAGCTTCCTTTGATATCCACATATTTTAATGCAATCCCATATATATACACAACGTGGACTAATGGGATGGGGGGCACTTAGAGCTGCAACTTTGTTTAAAGTAAAACACTTCAGTTTTAAAGTTCCTCTTGAGAGCACAGTCACTTTTCACCCTCTGCTGAAGTCCATATTTCAAAAGAGTCATCTTTAATAACTTCAGCTTGACATCTTTAGCGATCTTTTATCAGCCAAACTGCATACATGTGCTTTGAGTTTTATGGACGAGCTATATAACTGCAGCTGTCTACTTATTCATACCAGCCTCTAAATTTAAGGTCAACACATCTGTATGGGTTGTTATTTTTTATTGTTATTATTATTTTTTATGGGAACCCACACCGAGAAATACTAGGTTTCTGCAAAGCAAAATTCGATTTAGATACATGTTTTAAAAATGGTATTTCATTTTTTATTTTTATTTTACTGCCAGCATTGTTTTTCTCTGACTTCTGGAGGGATCTGGTAATATGGCTGTTTAGTCCATGTAGAATAACATAGAAGATACACGTTGTGAGACCTGCATAGGTCAGAGAGGTTTAGAGGTCAGGCTGCAAGCCTAAAATAAAGTTAATGGGATAGAAAATGTGTCCTTTGCATGAACTCTGTTTGCTGTAGTTTACCCCGAACTTCAATAAAATACCTTTTCACACTCTCAACATGAAGGCATCATGAGGCTGAAAAAGAAGCCTCAGTGGAGACTGTTTGGGATGGAGGGCAGACCTTTTTTTTTTACATTCTTCCCCCTATCTCCCTATCCCCCCAACACCCCCCTTTTTAATGCATTCATAACACAATTGCAAGTGAGGATCCTGCAAGTGTCATTGCCATGACTGTGAAACTGGATTGCCTGATATACAAATAAATAAATACATAAAAATCCAAAATGACATTTGAATTCTCAGTGTATATTTTTTCCCCCCCTTGCATTAAAATCAGTATTAAGAGGGATAATACGCTTGCTTTTTCTATCTAACCCTGATCCTGTTTTATTTCTTAATTCAATATATGCAGCCTATAGTGGGGGCTTGATTAATGTACCCGCTGCTTTCTGGGCTGAGCCGAGGAGCACAAAAGTTCCCATCTTATTCAAGCCGCTCTGTGCCTGCGACATTCAATTTTAATTCATCAAATTTTGAAGCAGTTTACAAAAGACAGTGAGAGACACAGAGAGACAGAGGGGGGACCCAGAAAGGGTGAACTTACATTCTGATCTTCCCTTGCAAAAAAAAGAAGAAGAAGACTCACACAGCAATGGGAGCAAGCACAGAGCAAACACTGGACTGCTACAAACTTACAACAGAATTTTATTTTATCCACAAATCCCAAATCAATAAAGAGCTATAAAATGTATCCCCCTGTGGTTCAGTCTGCCTTACAATTCCCCAAATTCTATTTCTAAACGAATAACAGACTCCACAGTTCTGTTTATTACTGGATCTATTGGCTGTGTCATTTCTAAAGAAAATTAATATTTACTGCACTCACCTACAGCCATGTATTTTAAACTATCTCAAGCTAAAAAATATATATCTATATATAGATATAAATATATAGATATATATATGCATTTTAAAATATGTAATTTAAAGCTCTTTTTAGCCCCACCAAGTAGATTTATGTTTCCCTACTGACAATAAACACATTAACAAGAAGGGGGGTAAGAGATAAACCTGGCTGTATCCTTTCTCATCCACAGAGATAAGTGTGCTTACTAGCAGCCTAGGATTGGAGCCTGCAGTGTCTCATGTTGCCTGAAATGTGCAGGCCTACCTGAAATTTTACATTCTTCTGCAGCAGTAGATAGGACAGTCAAGCAAAAATAGCTGAAAACCAAAACCTTTAGGGCCTTGTACTGAGGCAAGAGGATCACAGTGGGGTCATTGCTATTTACATTGAAGGGATGCCTTACACAGCTCTGACAAGGCTATAAACATTGAATTCAATAGCCCAAATGCCCTCTCTTCAAAGGCAACATAGCAAAGCCAGGCTTCAATAAAAAATTATATGCTTCATAGGAATTTACTATTAATTCCCTGAGTTAAAAAAAAATGAATTATAAGCCCTGATATAACTACATTTATAATATTATTATTGCCAAAACAGCCCCTGGTTAATAGGGACAGCACAACAGTGTGACACTATAATTTGCAATAAAGCCAGGCCAATATTATAGAGTACACTGGGCTGTTCAGGTGCATAGTGTAAGCTAGAAAAGGAAACGTGTATATTATATTGCTTATTGCAGCAAGTCCTAAAGACCAAAAAAAAAGCAATGTTACAACAGTGTGGTTAAATAATGAAAACAGGTTAAAAAAAAATACACTGCCAGGTTAAACTAAAACACACTTACTGTTTTATTGAACAAATATACGGTCACATTACACTAGGACTGTTCATAGCATTTTTTTTACAGTGTAGTCTTTACCAAAAAAAAAAAAATAAAAAAAATGATGAAACACAGTAACAACAGCAAAAGGGATCTATCTACCGACTGAGAAACTCTAGTCTTTAATATTGTCACAGAATGGAATTGCCTTGAATTTAGACAGATTCTGCATTTGATGTGCTGCTACTTAGAAGCTGATCACATAATAACAGGATTATTATTAATATTATTATTGTTGTATACAAAAAAAATAATAATAATTCTTCGCCTCTGTGGGGTTTGTTCTAGCATGGTTAACAATCATTATTTTAAATATTTAAAAGGGGGGGAAATGGCAAACCCTGTTTATTTTTTTTAAGGAAAATCATTTAAAATTGAAACATCCTACCTCCCCTCGGAAAATAAATTAGGACAAAACTGCCATAAAACAAACAGACAAACATAAAACAACACTTGACAAAAAAAAAACCTGATCCCATGCACTGTGACATGCATTTAAAGCCTGTTTGAGACCTATTTTTTTCCAACGCACAAGGAAAAAAAATACAAAAAAAAACGACAAGAACCAAAAAATATATATATTATAATTATTATTAGATTCTATAAATACTCAGTCTTTTGTGTGTAGTTTTTTTTGTTTGTTTTGTTTATTGGTAGTGTATTTATAACCTTGTAATATCCTCCCGCTGGTCCTGAGCTGAGCTTTGCGTTAGATCCTCGTTGGGTGCAGAATTGGAGGCAATGATGCTGCTGGGCGCATTGGAGGAGGTAGAGGATCTGACTTTTGTGTTAGGTAATCTGTGGTCTTTTTTCCATTTCATCCTCCTGTTCTGAAACCAGATCTTGATCTGCCTTTCCGAAAGGCACAAGGAGTGGGCTATTTCAATGCGCCTTCGCCTGGTTAGATATCTGTTATAGTGAAATTCTTTCTCCAGTTCCAAGACTTGCTGTCTGGTATAAGCAGTTCTGGATCTCTTGGGCTCACCCCCAGTATAATTAGGGTTCACTGAGAAAGAAAGAAGAGAATCAGGAGGACAGCCATGGAAAAGGTGGGGGAAAACAGAAAGAAGACAGGAGGAGAGAGGTAGAGAGAGGGAAAGGGAAGGCATAGGGGGGTAGGCAACACAGGGACAGAAAAGGATAGCACAATCCTTGAAGAAAGGCGATCTGCTAAAAAAAAAATGTCTTGTAAAATTCCTCCAGTTCTGAAGGGGATCCCTTAGCTCCAAACAGGCTGAATTATTTATGCACCCCTTACAAAGCTATAGGACTTGTTTCCCTCTCTCACACACACACACACACACACTCCACATACAGAGCAGAATGAAGCACATGGCTGGAGCAGCCCAGACAGGCTTGGCTATAAAATTTATGGTGGGTGTAATTACCCATTCGTAGTCGTAAATCCAGTTCAATTGTGCTAACCCAAAGACTCTTTGAGCTTTAGAAAAAAAGGGAAAAAAAAGAGAGGTTAAGGGAAGAAGAAAAGTTTCCTACCAGTACTGACGTGTATTTTCTTCATCCAGGGGTAGACTATGGGCTGTTTGGTGGCTGTGCTGGTAGGATGCTCAGGATTTGGCTGGTTGCAGACTGGGGGTGCTGGGGATGGAGTGGCAGAGGTGGTAGTGTTGGTAGGTAGAGAAGGGGTTGGAAGGTCACAGATCTGGGCTTTGCCTACAAGGTGGTGGTTGCTCTGAGGTTGCCCATGGACCCTGGTGTGTGTGGCTGGGTTTCCTGGCCCCTGGATGCTGGCACAGCTGAACTGGCGCTCAGGGTAGGTTGTTCTTGGAGGGTACAGTTCCTGGTGATGATGCTGAAATCCAGGGTCCCTGGACCGG